>NC_091257.1:2500-10000 GCF_042477335.2 Ovis canadensis | reverse complement strand
GGGTTAGGGTTAGGGTTAGGGTTAGGGTTAGGGTTAGGGTTAGGGTTAGGGTTAGGGTTAGGGTTAGGGTTAGGGTTAGGGTTAGGGTTAGGGTTAGGGTTAGGGTTAGGGTTAGGGTTAGGGTTAGGGTTAGGGTTAGGGTTAGGGTTAGGGTTAGGGTTAGGGTTAGGGTTAGGGTTAGGGTTAGGGTTAGGGTTAGGGTTAGGGTTAGGGTTAGGGTTAGGGTTAGGGTTAGGGTTAGGGTTAGGGTTAGGGTTAGGGTTAGGGTTAGGGTTAGGGTTAGGGTTAGGGTTAGGGTTAGGGTTAGGGTTAGGGTTAGGGTTAGGGTTAGGGTTAGGGTTAGGGTTAGGGTTAGGGTTAGGGTTAGGGTTAGGGTTAGGGTTAGGGTTAGGGTTAGGGTTAGGGTTAGGGTTAGGGTTAGGGTTAGGGTTAGGGTTAGGTTAGGGTTAGGGTTAGGGTTAGGGTTAGGGTTAGGGTTAGGGTTAGGGTTAGGGTTAGGGTTAGGGTTAGGGTTAGGGTTAGGGTTAGGGTTAGGGTTAGGGTTAGGGTTAGGGTTAGGGTTAGGGTTAGGGTTAGGGTTAGGGTTAGGGTTAGGGTTAGGGTTAGGGTTAGGGTTAGGGTTAGGGTTAGGGTTAGGGTTAGGGTTTAGGGTTAGGGTTAGGGTTAGGGTTAGGGTTAGGGTTAGGGGTTAGGGTTAGGGTTAGGGTTAGGGTTAGGGTTAGGGTTAGGGTTAGGGTTAGGGTTAGGGTTAGGGTTAGGGTTAGGGTTAGGGTTAGGGTTAGGGTTAGGGTTAGGGTTAGGGTTAGGGTTAGGGTTAGGGTTAGGGTTAGGGTTAGGGTTAGGGTTAGGGTTAGGGTTAGGGTTAGGGTTAGGGTTAGGGTTAGGGTTAGGGTTAGGGTTAGGGTTAGGGTTAGGGTTAGGGTTAGGGTTAGGGTTAGGGTTAGGGTTAGGGTTAGGGTTAGGGTTAGGGTTAGGGTTAGGGTTAGGGTTAGGGTTAGGGTTAGGGTTAGGGTTAGGGTTAGGGTTAGGGTTAGGGTTAGGGTTAGGGTTAGGGTTAGGGTTAGGGTTAGGGTTAGGGTTAGGGTTAGGGTTAGGGTTAGGGTTAGGGTTAGGGTTAGGGTTAGGGTTAGGGTTAGGGTTAGGGTTAGGGTTAGGGTTAGGGTTAGGGTTAGGGTTAGGGTTAGGGTTAGGGTTAGGGTTAGGGTTAGGGTTAGGGTTAGGGTTAGGGTTAGGGTTAGGGTTAGGGTTAGGGTTAGGGTTAGGGTTAGGGTTAGGGTTAGGGTTAGGGTTAGGGTTAGGGTTAGGGTTAGGGTTAGGGTTAGGGTTAGGGTTAGGGTTAGGGTTAGGGTTAGGGTTAGGGTTAGGGTTAGGGTTAGGGTTAGGGTTAGGGTTAGGGTTAGGGTTAGGGTTAGGGTTAGGGTTAGGGTTAGGGTTAGGGTTAGGGTTAGGGTTAGGGTTAGGGTTAGGGTTAGGGTTAGGGTTAGGGTTAGGGTTAGGGTTAGGGTTAGGGTTAGGGTTAGGGTTAGGGTTAGGGTTAGGGTTAGGGTTAGGGTTAGGGTTAGGGTTAGGGTTAGGGTTAGGGTTAGGGTTAGGGTTAGGGTTAGGGTTAGGGTTAGGGTTAGGGTTAGGGTTAGGGTTAGGGTTAGGGTTAGGGTTAGGGTTAGGGTTAGGGTTAGGGTTAGGGTTAGGGTTAGGGTTAGGGTTAGGGTTAGGGTTAGGGTTAGGGTTAGGGTTAGGGTTAGGGTTAGGGTTAGGGTTAGGGTTAGGGTTAGGGTTAGGGTTAGGGTTAGGGTTAGGGTTAGGGTTAGGGTTAGGGTTAGGGTTAGGGTTAGGGTTAGGGTTAGGGTTAGGGTTAGGGTTAGGGTTAGGGTTAGGGTTAGGGTTAGGGTTAGGGTTAGGGTTAGGGTTAGGGTTAGGGTTAGGGTTAGGGTTAGGGTTAGGGTTAGGGTTAGGGTTAGGGTTAGGGTTAGGGTTAGGGTTAGGGTTAGGGTTAGGGTTAGGGTTAGGGTTAGGGTTAGGGTTAGGGTTAGGGTTAGGGTTAGGGTTAGGGTTAGGGTTAGGGTTAGGGTTAGGGTTAGGGTTAGGGTTAGGGTTAGGGTTAGGGTTAGGGTTAGGGTTAGGGTTAGGGTTAGGGTTAGGGTTAGGGTTAGGGTTAGGGTTAGGGTTAGGGTTAGGGTTAGGGTTAGGGTTAGGGTTAGGGTTAGGGTTAGGGTTAGGGTTAGGGTTAGGGTTAGGGTTAGGGTTAGGGTTAGGGTTAGGGTTAGGGTTAGGGTTAGGGTTAGGGTTAGGGTTAGGGTTAGGGTTAGGGTTAGGGTTAGGGTTAGGGTTAGGGTTAGGGTTAGGGTTAGGGTTAGGGTTAGGGTTAGGGTTAGGGTTAGGGTTAGGGTTAGGGTTAGGGTTAGGGTTAGGGTTAGGGTTAGGGTTAGGGTTAGGGTTAGGGTTAGGGTTAGGGTTAGGGTTAGGGTTAGGGTTAGGGTTAGGGTTAGGGTTAGGGTTAGGGTTAGGGTTAGGGTTAGGTTAGGGTTAGGGTTAGGGTTAGGGTTAGGGTTAGGGTTAGGGTTAGGGTTAGGGTTAGGGTTAGGGTTAGGGTTAGGGTTAGGGTTAGGGTTAGGGTTAGGGTTAGGGTTAGGGTTAGGGTTAGGGTTAGGGTTAGGGTTAGGGTTAGGGTTAGGGTTAGGGTTAGGGTTAGGGTTAGGGTTAGGGTTAGGGTTAGGGTTAGGGTTAGGGTTAGGGTTAGGGTTAGGGTTAGGGTTAGGGTTAGGGTTAGGGTTAGGGTTAGGGTTAGGGTTAGGGTTAGGGTTAGGGTTAGGGTTAGGGTTAGGGTTAGGGTTAGGGTTAGGGTTAGGGTTAGGGTTAGGGTTAGGGTTAGGGTTAGGGTTAGGGTTAGGGTTAGGGTTAGGGTTAGGGTTAGGGTTAGGGTTAGGGTTAGGGTTAGGGTTAGGGTTAGGGTTAGGGTTAGGGTTAGGGTTAGGGTTAGGGTTAGGGTTAGGGTTAGGGTTAGGGTTAGGGTTAGGGTTAGGGTTAGGGTTAGGGTTAGGGTTAGGGTTAGGGTTAGGGTTAGGGTTAGGGTTAGGGTTAGGGTTAGGGTTAGGGTTAGGGTTAGGGTTAGGGTTAGGGTTAGGGTTAGGGTTAGGGTTAGGGTTAGGGTTAGGGTTAGGGTTAGGGTTAGGGTTAGGGTTAGGGTTAGGGTTAGGGTTAGGGTTAGGGTTAGGGTTAGGGTTAGGGTTAGGGTTAGGGTTAGGGTTAGGGTTAGGGTTAGGGTTAGGGTTAGGGTTAGGGTTAGGGTTAGGGTTAGGGTTAGGGTTAGGGTTAGGGTTAGGGTTAGGGTTAGGGTTAGGGTTAGGGTTAGGGTTAGGGTTAGGGTTAGGGTTAGGGTTAGGGTTAGGGTTAGGGTTAGGGTTAGGGTTAGGGTTAGGGTTAGGGTTAGGGTTAGGGTTAGGGTTAGGGTTAGGGTTAGGGTTAGGGTTAGGGTTAGGGTTAGGGTTAGGGTTAGGGTTAGGGTTAGGGTTAGGGTTAGGGTTAGGGTTAGGGTTAGGGTTAGGGTTAGGGTTAGGGTTAGGGTTAGGGTTAGGGTTAGGGTTAGGGTTAGGGTTAGGGTTAGGGTTAGGGTTAGGGTTAGGGTTAGGGTTAGGGTTAGGGTTAGGGTTAGGGTTAGGGTTAGGGTTAGGGTTAGGGTTAGGGTTAGGGTTAGGGTTAGGGTTAGGGTTAGGGTTAGGGTTAGGGTTAGGGTTAGGTTAGGGTTAGGGTTAGGGTTAGGGTTAGGGTTAGGGTTAGGGTTAGGGTTAGGGTTAGGGTTAGGGTTAGGGTTAGGGTTAGGGTTAGGGTTAGGGTTAGGGTTAGGGTTAGGGTTAGGGTTAGGGTTAGGGTTAGGGTTAGGGTTAGGGTTAGGGTTAGGGTTAGGGTTAGGGTTAGGGTTAGGGTTAGGGTTAGGGTTAGGGTTAGGGTTAGGGTTAGGGTTAGGGTTAGGGTTAGGGTTAGGGTTAGGGTTAGGGTTAGGGTTAGGGTTAGGGTTAGGGTTAGGGTTAGGGTTAGGGTTAGGGTTAGGGTTAGGGTTAGGGTTAGGGTTAGGGTTAGGGTTAGGGTTAGGGTTAGGGTTAGGGTTAGGGTTAGGGTTAGGGTTAGGGTTAGGGTTAGGGTTAGGGTTAGGGTTAGGGTTAGGGTTAGGGTTAGGGTTAGGGTTAGGGTTAGGGTTAGGGTTAGGGTTAGGGTTAGGGTTAGGGTTAGGGTTAGGGTTAGGGTTAGGGTTAGGGTTAGGGTTAGGGTTAGGGTTAGGGTTAGGGTTAGGGTTAGGGTTAGGGTTAGGGTTAGGGTTAGGGTTAGGGTTAGGGTTAGGGTTAGGGTTAGGGTTAGGGTTAGGGTTAGGGTTAGGGTTAGGGTTAGGGTTAGGGTTAGGGTTAGGGTTAGGGTTAGGGTTAGGGTTAGGGTTAGGGTTAGGGTTAGGTTAGGGTTAGGGTTAGGGTTAGGGTTAGGGTTAGGGTTAGGGTTAGGGTTAGGGTTAGGGTTAGGGTTAGGGTTAGGGTTAGGGTTAGGGTTAGGGTTAGGGTTAGGGTTAGGGTTAGGGTTAGGGTTAGGGTTAGGGTTAGGGTTAGGGTTAGGGTTAGGGTTAGGGTTAGGGTTAGGGTTAGGGTTAGGGTTAGGGTTAGGGTTAGGGTTAGGGTTAGGGTTAGGGTTAGGGTTAGGGTTAGGGTTAGGGTTAGGGTTAGGGTTAGGGTTAGGGTTAGGGTTAGGGTTAGGGTTAGGGTTAGGGTTAGGGTTAGGGTTAGGGTTAGGGTTAGGGTTAGGGTTAGGGTTAGGGTTAGGGTTAGGGTTAGGGTTAGGGTTTGGGTTAGGGTTAGGGTTAGGGTTAGGGTTAGGGTTAGGGTTAGGGTTAGGGTTAGGGTTAGGGTTAGGGTTAGGGTTAGGGTTAGGGTTAGGGTTAGGGTTAGGGTTAGGGTTAGGGTTAGGGTTAGGGTTAGGGTTAGGGTTAGGGTTAGGGTTAGGGTTAGGGTTAGGGTTAGGGTTAGGGTTAGGGTTAGGGTTAGGGTTAGGGTTAGGGTTAGGGTTAGGGTTAGGGTTAGGGTTAGGGTTAGGGTTAGGGTTAGGGTTAGGGTTAGGGTTAGGGTTAGGGTTAGGGTTAGGGTTAGGGTTAGGGTTAGGGTTTAGGGTTAGGGTTAGGGTTAGGGTTAGGGTTAGGGTTAGGGTTAGGGTTAGGGTTAGGTTAGGGTTAGGGTTAGGGTTAGGGTTAGGGTTAGGGTTAGGGTTAGGGTTAGGGTTAGGGTTAGGGTTAGGGTTAGGGTTAGGGTTAGGGTTAGGGTTAGGGTTAGGGTTAGGGTTAGGGTTAGGGTTAGGGTTAGGGTTAGGGTTAGGGTTAGGGTTAGGGTTAGGGTTAGGGTTAGGGTTAGGGTTAGGGTTAGGGTTAGGGTTAGGGTTAGGGTTAGGGTTAGGGTTAGGGTTAGGGTTAGGGTTAGGGTTAGGGTTAGGGTTAGGGTTAGGGTTAGGGTTAGGGTTAGGGTTAGGGTTAGGGTTAGGGTTAGGGTTAGGGTTAGGGTTAGGGTTAGGGTTAGGGTTAGGGTTAGGGTTAGGGTTAGGGTTAGGGTTAGGGTTAGGGTTAGGGTTAGGGTTAGGGTTAGGGTTAGGGTTAGGGTTAGGGTTAGGGTTAGGGTTAGGGTTAGGGTTAGGGTTAGGGTTAGGGTTAGGGTTAGGGTTAGGGTTAGGGTTAGGGTTAGGGTTAGGGTTAGGGTTAGGGTTAGGGTTAGGGTTAGGGTTAGGGTTAGGGTTAGGGTTAGGGTTAGGGTTAGGGTTAGGGTTAGGGTTAGGGTTAGGGTTAGGGTTAGGGTTAGGGTTAGGGTTAGGGTTAGGGTTAGGGTTAGGGTTAGGGTTAGGGTTAGGGTTAGGGTTAGGGTTAGGGTTAGGGTTAGGGTTAGGGTTAGGGTTAGGGTTAGGGTTAGGGTTAGGGTTAGGGTTAGGGTTAGGGTTAGGGTTAGGGTTAGGGTTAGGGTTAGGGTTAGGGTTAGGGTTAGGGTTAGGGTTAGGGTTAGGGTTAGGGTTAGGGTTAGGGTTAGGGTTAGGGTTAGGGTTAGGGTTAGGGTTAGGGTTAGGGTTAGGGTTAGGGTTAGGGTTAGGGTTAGGGTTAGGGTTAGGGTTAGGGTTAGGGTTAGGGTTAGGGTTAGGGTTAGGGTTAGGGTTAGGGTTAGGGTTAGGGTTAGGGTTAGGGTTAGGGTTAGGGTTAGGGTTAGGGTTAGGGTTAGGGTTAGGGTTAGGGTTAGGGTTAGGGTTAGGGTTAGGGTTAGGGTTAGGGTTAGGGTTAGGGTTAGGGTTAGGGTTAGGGTTAGGGTTAGGGTTAGGGTTAGGGTTAGGGTTAGGGTTAGGGTTAGGGTTAGGGTTAGGGTTAGGGTTAGGGTTAGGGTTAGGGTTAGGGTTAGGGTTAGGGTTAGGGTTAGGGTTAGGGTTAGGGTTAGGGTTAGGGTTAGGGTTAGGGTTAGGGTTAGGGTTAGGGTTAGGGTTAGGGTTAGGGTTAGGGTTAGGGTTAGGGTTAGGGTTAGGGTTTAGGGTTAGGGTTAGGGTTAGGGTTAGGGTTAGGGTTAGGGTTAGGGTTAGGGTTAGGGTTAGGGTTAGGGTTAGGGTTAGGGTTAGGGTTAGGGTTAGGGTTAGGGTTAGGGTTAGGGTTAGGGTTAGGGTTAGGGTTAGGGTTAGGGTTAGGGTTAGGGTTAGGGTTAGGGTTAGGGTTAGGTTAGGGTTAGGGTTAGGGTTAGGGTTAGGGTTAGGGTAGGGTTAGGGTTAGGGTTAGGGTTAGGGTTAGGGTTAGGGTTAGGGTTAGGGTTAGGGTTAGGGTTAGGGTTAGGGTTAGGGTTAGGGTTAGGTTAGGGTTAGGGTTAGGGTTAGGGTTAGGGTTAGGGTTAGGGTTAGGGTTAGGGTTAGGGTTAGGGTTAGGGTTAGGGTTAGGGTTAGGGTTAGGGTTAGGGTTAGGGTTAGGGTTAGGGTTAGGGTTAGGGTTAGGGTTAGGGTTAGGGTTAGGGTTAGGGTTAGGGTTAGGGTTAGGGTTAGGGTTAGGGTTAGGGTTAGGGTTAGGGTTAGGGTTAGGGTTAGGGTTAGGGTTAGGGTTAGGGTTAGGGTTAGGGTTAGGGTTAGGGTTAGGGTTAGGGTTAGGGTTAGGGTTAGGGTTAGGGTTAGGGTTAGGGTTAGGGTTAGGGTTAGGGTTAGGGTTAGGGTTAGGGTTAGGGTTAGGGTTAGGGTTAGGGTTAGGGTTAGGGTTAGGGTTAGGGTTAGGGTTAGGGTTAGGGTTAGGGTTAGGGTTAGGGTTAGGGTTAGGGTTAGGGTTAGGGTTAGGGTTAGGGTTAGGGTTAGGGTTAGGGTTAGGGTTAGGGTTAGGGTTAGGGTTAGGGTTAGGGTTAGGGTTAGGGTTAGGGTTAGGGTTAGGGTTAGGGTTAGGGTTAGGGTTAGGGTTAGGGTTAGGGTTAGGGTTAGGGTTAGGGTTAGGGTTAGGGTTAGGGTTAGGGTTAGGGTTAGGGTTAGGGTTAGGGT